>NC_088338.1:34977500-34982500 GCF_036884655.1 Musa acuminata AAA Group
ATAATATCATGAAATCTTTATTTAAAAAATCGAGTAAGTTTGGAAAAGATATATAACAAACTCATACATTCCGACAATTTAACATCCCTAACTTTGCAAATAATCATCACATGAGAAATAAGACATCAAGTTGTAAATACTAAAAGTTGAATCTTTTCTTTTGTAAAT
Source organism: Musa acuminata AAA Group (assembly GCF_036884655.1). Classification (NCBI taxonomy): domain Eukaryota; kingdom Viridiplantae; phylum Streptophyta; class Magnoliopsida; order Zingiberales; family Musaceae; genus Musa; species Musa acuminata. The sequence goes on from NC_088338.1 coordinate 34,977,669, forward strand.
ATCACAAGAAAGAAAAAATGTTCTCGATTGAAAAAGAAAATCTAGAAATTCGAAGAATATATCAAGGAATTTATGTATTCAAAAGATTTATCATGCATAATTCTTAGAGTGTTGCAAGCATTAAACCATCATCAAGAAGCGCATCATAATATTGAAAAGCACATGATGTCAAAAGGTATATCATGGAATGTAAGAAGTATCAAAGAGTATAACTCATCATGGTACTTTTTAGTTCCCTACTTCCTTTTATCAAGAGAAGAAAATACATAACCTATTCAGGTGGTGGTAAATCAAAATGTCTAAACAAAAGTATTCAATTACCGACGAATTCGTTACATCTCGGTTAAGATTTGATCTTGACATAGTTCAATTCGAGTCATTATTGGATCGGCAGATTAGGAAGGTGCTTGCTCTGTTGGAGGTGCTACCTCAAGGGGACTGGTAGGAGGAGAATGATTTTTCCTATATACAGGTGTTTCTGGTTCTTGTTCAGGTGGGGGAGGTTTAGTCCTCCTAGGTAATCTAATCCAAATTTCGTTTCTTACTATACATCTTAATCTTCTTAATAGGTTTCCATTGATGACATTAAATAGATCTAGTTTTAAGGTTTCTTCATCAGATGGAATAACTATGTTATGTGCATACATTAGTCTAGTGATTAAACCACCATATGGAAGCATCATATCTTTTGTTAAGAGTCCAATCATGTTTTGTTTTATTAGATATCCAAAACAATTATCGTGTCCTGTCATAATCCAATACATTGTTCCTAATTCTATTTGACTAACATCATCATGATGGTGTTGTTTTGGAAGTAGGATACTTATCATAATATGATGAAACAATTTTGTGCTAAATGGTAGCAAATGTTCACAACTTTTTGAAACGATGGACAAATTTGGGTTTCCAAAGATAGTTCATAATACCTCATAATACGTAACCCCAACTGATTCTTCATCCCATAGCCCTCTAAAGTAACATCATCTTCTTTTCTCAGGAATTCCTATAATGTTACAAATTACACTATCCGTGATGGGTATGTGATGCCCTGAAAGATAAGTAGACACCTTATCATTTTCATCCACATGCAAGTTATTGTAAAACAAATGAACAAGTCTAGGAAGGATATCTAAGTTGGCAAACCATTGAATTGGTTCTAAATTACTCAATTCTTCTAGATCTATATATTTTCCCTCATGAACACTTCTAGATTCAAAGGTTGGGAATTTAAGGGCATGTTGAGGGGAATCAAAGAATATGGAATCATAGGTTTCATCTACTCTCCTCTTTCCTTTGTCCCTTGTGGATCTTCTAGATGCCATGGAACTACATAAGTGAGAGAACTACAAGTAAAAAGCAAGATCTTATCAATGAATTAAGAGAAAAGTTTTGAGGATTACCCTTGTAGTGATCCCTTGAAAAGTTGAGATTGCCCTTAGATTTGTAGAAGAGAAGGGTTTTCTTGGATTTCTAGAGGAAGAGCAAGAAGAATGAGAGGTGGAGAAGGATTTAGAGGTGTAGGAAAGCTTGGGGGCAGTTCTACCGCCGGCCCTAAAAGGGTTTATATAGGGCAGAGTTGCGGGTGGTGCTACAACCAGCTAGGTGGTGCCACCACCTATAACCAGTGCTTACTGGCAATGCTATTGCCAGTCCAACGATGCCACCGCCGATGCACCATTTTTCCTCAAGGTGTTGTTTTCTTTGTCTAGCATTATTGCTTCTGTTTTAAGATACTCTTGCCTCCTTTTCATTTGAGACAAGCAAGATCACAATCATAGTGTGGTGCAAACGCTTATTTACGTAAATATCATATCAACTCATTTCAAAGTTTTGACTTTCGTAAGAATACTTATAGAAATGATTAGTTCAAACATGCTAATAATCCATGAATCAGATCTTTTGTTTTGTGTATTGCAAAGAGAATGAATAAAAGTAAACAATCTCAAAAAAGAAGATTCAATTTTCAAAGATCGAGAAATCCATAAAATATAAAAGAGGAACTCACGGATAACAATTCTCAAGTTTCAAATATCGAGAAAAAGATCAAATATTTATAACATAAGATTTCAAATAATCATTGCATCATCAAGTCATCAAGCATGATTGCATTGAATATGAAGCATCTTCAATCATTTTATAACCGATAATTTTAATTCTAATGATCTTTCCTTTATTGTTTTGTCTAGAGAGCTTTATGGGGTATTTTGGATCTCCGGTAATAAGCCTTAAGCATCCACTATCAAAATATTATTTTTGCTCCTATCTTGTGATGGTAAACATTTCTACAAAGAAGAATGATTTTTAGGTAACCATTTGACCTTAGGTGCCTCAAAAATTGATCTACTCAACTTATTATTTTGTATGGAGTTCTTTACGGTTTCTTTAGGAACCCAAATCAATTTGTGTGAACTATATCTCTTAAATGGATATTTATAGGTAATATGTCTGAGTTTGCAACAAAAGTTACATTTGGTGGGGGGTGATACATGCAAGGTAGGGCCTTTAACAAAGTTGGTTGGATTTTGGTGAGAGCTACTCACAAATCCAATTCTGCCTTTTCTATGAATGTGATCCTTATTGGTAAGGATCATGTTCAAGGACTTGCTACCAACCTTAAACTTTTCTAGAGTTTCTTTGAGTAGCAAGTTTTCCTTCTTAAGTTCCTCTAAGTGTTCGCACTTAGTGCATGGTGTTGAATATCGGATTTTGATGATGAAACCAATTGATAATGTTTATAATTTGATCTGTGTTTTGAGTGACACAGGAAGCTTTGATCAGGGTGAGATAATTAAAGCAAGAAGAATCATGTTGGGCTAAAGAGAAACATATCAGAAGATTGAACGTAGAGCCGAAGGATCGGTCGACATATCAGTAGAATGCTTCGTGCCATAGGTTCGGGCATCGGGCTAAGAAGAGCGAAAATTACGCCAAGGAAATCGGAGTTGCGGAGGTCAATTGGCCGATTGGACAATAGGCCACAAGAGAGGATGATGCACCGAAGATTCAAATAAGGCATCGATGAACCAATGACATGCTAGACAACATTTAATTAGCTTTGTAATAATTGTCTAGATCGAAGTAGGTTTTAAGTGTGTAGGATTAACTATGGTAGCGGTCAAGGCATAAAGCAAAATGAAGTCTCGGAGTCAAGAACGAGATTTCGTTGGGAGTTCGAGAGTTCGTCGGAAGTCCGGACATTCGTCGGAAGTTCTATTGAAATTGATCGGGAAGTCTAGGAGCTTACCAAAGAAGCTCGTCAGAACTCGCCAAGAAGATCGTCATGAAGTCCAGGAGCTTGCCGGGAGTCCACTAGAACATTGTCGAAAGATCATTGGAAGTTCGTCGGAAGCTCGCCGGAAGAAACCTAAGCTTACCAGACTTATTTAGCTTAGTGTATGTTTTAAAATTTGTAGTTAGCACATAATTGGGTTAGAATTGCGCCAACTTAATTAGGGGCTAACTGGGCCCAAGTTTGGGCTGTGTTAGGCCAAGTGAAAGGCCCAAACAGTGATCCAACAAGTGAAACCATCGTGGCACAGTCTCTGGGACTATATTAGGTGGTAGTACCGCCCAAACACAATCTCTGAGAGACTATCAGGCGGTGTTACCACCAAACTGGGTGGTGGTATCGCCCACTATCAGAAAGTACTAGCGGTGGTACCGCTAGTACCCCGAAAACCAGGGATGAGATATTTTTAGGCTCCAAGTTTAAATCCATTTAGAGCCTATAAATACCCCTCTCATCCCTACTTAGATTACACAAGCACAAAGAACTTAAAAGTGAGAAAATGCTGTAGCAATTACTTGAGAGATCCCCTCCTCTAGCTTAAGTTTAGAATTCTATGTAGAGAGGAGTGAGTGCTTGTAAAAGGTTGTCTCCGAAACCAATGAAAAGGAAAAGTGGGGTGTAAAAAGGTAGTTGATCTTTGCCCATTGAAAGAAGATTATTAGTGGATGACGGTGACCTCAACAGAGGAGGAATCAGAAGTAGATGTAGGTCACAACGACCAAACCACTATAAATTTCGTTGTGCTCATTTCCATTCTGTTTTTCATTACTATCATTACTTTCTAAGTTAATTAATAGTTTATTTACTCTAAAGTCAAGCGCCTTATGAGATTGGTTTTTATCGTACGAAGTTTTCCGAAGATTTTTGAACTAACGATGCTTTTATCCGCTGCACTAATTCACACACCCCTCCCCCCCCCCCCCCCCCCCTCTTAGTGTCGACTCATTCCTAACACATGAAGGCAATGAAGGACTATCATGCTTAAATTTTTTAAATTTAGTATCTAAAAGGGCATGCTCCTTTTTTAAACAATTAAATATTTTGCTCATAATTCTACATTCATCGAACAAATCATGAAAAGAACTTAAAACCTCATTGAAAGACAAATTTGCATATAATGAACCACTTACCTCATCTCCGATAGCCATTAGTGCACAGTTGACGATTTCCTTGTTACTTTGTTCTTTGTCTTCGGAATCGCTCGAGTCATCCCATGTTGCTTTGAGCGCCTTCTTCTTATTTAGTTGCTTCTTCTTCACTTAGGGACATTCACTTTTGAAATGTCTCGGCTTATTGCATTTGTAGCATATAACTTGTTCTTTCTTGAATTCAATTTTGTTTTTAGTGTTATTTTTATATTTATTTCTTTTTATGAATTTTTAAACTTTCTTGTCAAAAGTGCTAAGTCATCATCATAGTCCTCATCACTTGAATTTTATTTCAAGTGGTCTTCATGAGTTCTTAGTGTCATATCCTTCCTGTTTTTTGGAAGGTTATTCTCAAGTTGCAAGTCATTTCATAAGTTATCAAAGACCCAATAAGT
>NC_088338.1:34987500-35027500 GCF_036884655.1 Musa acuminata AAA Group
AAGGAGATGGCTTCTTGGATACGGATGGAAGAAGGGTTGTTACTGCCACGCTTTGCGGCGATGGTGGCGGTGGCCGTGGCGGTGGGGGATATGGACTCTCGCCGGAGGAAGGAGTGATCGGTGGCGACAGCGTTGATGACCGAAGTCTGCCATGTCGGCAGCAGCACCGGGCGGAACGACACTGCCAAATCCAGATCGGAGATGCATCAGAAGCCAACAAGGAAGATTAGATTGCCAGGGAAAAAAAAGAAAAAGAAGGAGAAATGAACTAAACACACTTTGACATCATTAAAACATGTTCTATTGAGAACAAACGATTTCAAGAATAGAAAAGTGGGAAAGCAACGGAGGAGAGGAAAAGATAATATAGATAAGAGGAGTTTAGCCGATTTGGTAGTGGAATAAAAGGGGCAAGCAACGAATTCGATGCCAATAAAGGATTCTTAGAGAAACAAAAGGAAATTAAATTACGATGTTATTGTTAGATTTGAAAGATCTGAGTGAATCAAGTAACCTAATCCATTAAATTTCACATAAATCTTCCAAGCAATTGGAGAAGGATGAAGAAAAACGAGGAAAAGCCTACAAATTCGGATGATAATTAGTAAGAAGAAACACAGAGAGATCTGCAAAAGACACAAGATATGGATCACAATCCATGGGATTTAGCTAAAAAACAGCAAGCAAAATAAAATTCGGGAGAAAACCAATAAGAGAAAAAGATCCTTTTTCCGAATTCCACAGGATTACCTCCGAAGATTCGGAAGGTGGAGAAGGCGACGGTGGCAAAGAGGGGGCAGCAGAGGAAGGCGACCAGGGCAAACCACGAGGACGAAGCGGAGGAGCCCCTCGCCCAGGCCCTCCCTCCGCCTGCTCTCCTCCGGCCTTTCATGGATGACCTCAGCACTCCCGGCAGCGTCTGCAGCGAAGCACCAGATCCGAACCTCCTCGTCCTCTCCCGTGCGACCAGCAGCCACTCATAGGCAAGCAGCCCGTTCGACACAGGGTACCATCGCGTGTGTCGGCTCCGAAAGCGCTGGTTATAAGGAAGAGAGGAATCACCGCAGAGAGAGAGAGAGAGAGGAGGAGGAGGAGGAGGAGGAGGCCGAGGAGAGGCGAGATGCTGTCCGTTGTGATTGGGCCGAGCCGATGAACTGTGTTGTTTTGGTGCGATGTGGTTAATGACGGGGTTCACTTTTGAAATTTAACGATACCTACGAGCAGCCGTTCGACGAAACATTCCATCTGATTGTTACGCATTTCCTACCGCATCGGAGACGGGGGCTTTGTGCCACCGTTTCTGTACGTTTGAGTCGGGCTGTTTCAATACTATTGGAAGCAAGTTGCTCATCGCGAATAAAGCAAAAGCAAAAGATAAATAAATTGGGTAATTTACTCAAAAAATAAAGGTTCGAATAATAAGAATTTTTTTGGATGGTGTCGCATGTATATTTTTACCAAGGCCACTCTTTTTACTACAAATATCAAAACTATCTTTAAAATTGAATCGATCCTTTTTATTAAATAAGATGGTTTAATTCAAACCTGATCAATCCAAAAGTTGGTTCAATCTCATTGTGGTTACGGTTCAAGTCAAATAGATTTAGATTAGATCTTGTGAAGCGAATCTAAGTTTATTTTGAATCAAAAGAAAAATATTTACACCAGGGTTACACTGAATCAAAGTTTTCTGGTCCTCTATAGTATTTAGGAATGGTAGTGACATCCTCCCCTTCTACAGTATTTACGAACTCGCTTACTCCTCTATGGTATTTACGAATAACAGTAACATCCTCCCCTTATCTATGATAGTGTACTCTACTCCTCTCCGATAACAAGCGGTGATAGCCAACTCATCTGGTCCTCTCTAGTATTTGCATCAATGATGACCACATCTCCTCTCCAACTTTGAACAACAATGTCTTTGTTAACAATTGCATGCTCCCTTCTTTGACGATAAACTTTTTTTTTTAAATGATAATTTTTTTTAAATTAATTTTTTTATTGATCCATTAAGTATGTGCATTAATCTTATTGATATTATGAGAGTCTTAAGTGTTATGATCGAGTCGGCACTAAGAGGGAGGGGGTGAACTAGTGCAATAGATAAAAATGACGTCGGTTCAAAAAATCTTTATTTCGATAAAATCGATATCAAAAATGTATTTAACTTAAAAGCATTTGTAAGAATGTAATAAGAAAGTAAAGCAAGCAAGGAAGTTTGCAGTAAAAGGTAAATTACACAAATAGAAATGCAAACCGAGTTTTATAGTGGTTCGGTCATCGTGACCTACATCCACTCTCGATTCCTCTTCACTCGAGGCCATTGGCTTCCACTACCCGATCTTCTTGTTGAATCTCATATTTTGATGATGAAACCAATTGACAAGTGTTTATGATTTGATCTGTGTTTTTAGTGATGCAGGATGCTTCGATCAGGATGAGACAATTAAAGCAGAAAGAATCATGTTGGGCCGGTGGAACATGTTAGAAGATTGGACGTCGAGCCGGAGGATCGGTCGACGTATCAACAGAAAGCTTCGAGCAATGGATTCGGGCATCGGGCCAAGAAGAGCAGATATTGTGCCAAGGATATCAGAGTTGCGGAGTCAACTGGCCAATTGGGCAATAGGCCGCAAGAGAGGACGATGCGTCGAAGAATCGGATGAAGCCTCGATGGACCAATGACATGCCGGACGACATGATTCAAGCTTAATAATAATTATCTAAATTAAAGTATATTTTTACATATGCAGAATTAACTACGATAGCAAGGCATAAAATAAAATGAAGTCCCGGAGTCAAGAACGCGATTTCGTTGGGAGTTCAAGAGTTCGTCGGAAGTCCAAACGTTCATCGAAAGTTCTACCGGAATCAACCGGGAAGTCCAGGAGCTTGCCAAAGAAGCTTGTTAGAACTCACCAAGAAGATCATCGTGAAGTCCAGCAGCTTGCCGGGAGTCCGCTGGAACATTACCGAGAGATTGTCGGAAGTTTGCCGAAAGATTGTCGGAAGATTGCCGGAAGCTCACCGAAAGAAACCTAGACTTACGAACTTGTTGAGCTTAGGAAATGTCTTAAATTTCGTAGTTAGCATATAATTGAGATTGGAATTGGGCCAACCCAATTAGGGGTCAATTGGACCCATGTAAGGATTGTGTTGGGCCAAATGAAAGGCTTAAACAGTGATCCAAGAAGTGGCGCAGTCTCCGAGACTGTGTTAGGCGATGGTACCACCAGTCTAGACGGTGGAACCACCCTTGGTAGGGTGCCAAGCGGTGGTATCGTCAGTCTAGGCAGTGGTACCGCCTAGTGGTAGGGAGCCAGGTAATGGTATCGCCCAATGCAGTGTCAGTGTTAGACTGACACTAGCGGTGGTACCGCCCATTATAGGCGATGGTCCCGCCCGAACCCAGGAAACCCAGGATGAGATATTTTTAGGCTCCAAGTTTGAATTAACTTAAGGCCTATAAATACCACTCTCATCCCTGGTTAACACACACAAGCACAGAGAATTTAAAAGTGAGAAAACGCTATAAAAATCACTTGAGAAATCCCTTCTCTAGCTTAAACTTAGAATTATGTTTAGAGAGGAGAGTGTGTGCTTGTAAAGGTTATCTCCTAAACCTGTGAAAAGGAGAAGAGGGGTGTAAAAGGTGGTTGGTCTTCGCCTATTGAAGGAAGACCGATAGTGGATGCTAGTGGCCTCGACGAAAGAAGAATCGGCGGAGTGGATGTAGGTCATGACGACCGAACCACTATAAAATTGGCGTGTTCTCTAGTTTGCATTTCTATTGTTGCCATTTAGTTTACTACAAACAATTTTACTTGCTTATTGCCTTCAATACATTTACGAACACGTGTTTCAAGTTAAGTTTCCGAAATCGATTTTTATCGTATGAAAGAATTTTTCGAAACTGACGTATTTTACCGCTGCACTAATTCACCCCCCCCTCTCTTAGTGCCGACTCTTTTCCTAACAGTTGGTATTAGAGCCTCGTATTTCTCATTTGGTTTAACACCCAAGAGAAATGACTCATGTTGGCTTTCAAGAGAGTCACTCTCTCATTCGTCCTCTCTTGTTCAATGGGACGGACTACACATATTGGAAAACTCGAATGAGAGTTTTCTTACTTTCGTTGGATTTAAATTTATGGAACATTATCGAAAATAGATTTGAAAGGTTTTCTCATTTTCTCCTTAAATGCTAGAGCTATGAACGCTCTATTTTGCTCTTTAGATAAAACTGAGTTTAATCGTGTTTCTATGTACGAAACGGCTTTCGATATATGCCACACTCTTGAAATCACACATGAAGGCACTAATAAAGTTAAAGATTCAAAAATCAACTTTTTGATATATGATTTTGAATTTTTTCATATGAAACCAAGCGAAACCATTGGAGACATGTACACCCATTTTATTGATGTTGTCAATAGTTTAAAAGTACTTGGTAGAAATTTTTCGGATTTTGAACTTGTAAAAAAAAAATTTACGTTCTTTTAATAAGAGTTAGGATTCGAAAATAACGGCTATTCAAGAATCAAAAAATTTAAATTCTTTTTTGATCGAAGAACTTATCGGGTCTCTAATAACCTATGAAATGACGTGCAATGCACGTGAAGAACTTGAGAGCCACCTTCCAAAGAACAGGAAAGATTTCGGACTTAGAACAATTGAAGACCATTTGAGCATAAGCTCAAGTGATGGTGAACTTGAACTCCTCATGAAATTTAAAAAGTTCATGAAACAATAATCAAAAAATAAAAATAAACTTAATTATTTTTCTTGAAAATTGCATGTTTAATGATGCAATGAAAATGCAAAAAAAATAGGATCATGCTTATCATGATAGTAATTTTGAAAATGATAATGAAAATTACATGTTTTATGATAAAGAAATAAAATATTAGATTTAAATCTAATGATAATCCTATGTATATTTTTCATGAAGAAATAATGTGTATCCTGATGATTTTCAATTTTGTTTGAAAATGCCTATGCCCAATGAAACCATGATTAATGAATATGCTTTATATTTAATGATTTTTTTGGCTTATATGCCTTATCATGATGAATGTTTTGAAAATAAATGTTTGTATCATGCTTGATGATTTTTATGCATGAGGACTTGAAGTAATGATTTGAAATCGAAATTATATGTTACACTTTTTTATCTTGATGATTTTTTATCTTTCCGTTTTAAACGTTGATACATGGTTTTGACATAAGAACAAATATTTAGGCATGCTAATATAAAATCTATCACATGAATTGAAACTAAAGAAGTTTAGATATCTTTAAGAATCATTCAACATTATGTTCAATGAAACTAAGCTTGATGTCTTAATGAAAATGTAATGATGATTTGAAAGCATGCTTAACGAGTTTATATTTTGAACTTATGCATAATAGTTTTTGTGATCTTTTGAAATTTCTTTTTTGGTGTTAATGAATGATGTATGTATTTGAAAGAAAAGAATATGCATGTATGAAATCAATCAATAAGTTGAAACAAAAGGAGGAAAGTATTTTTCTTGAAAATTTTATTTTTCTTATCTAATCGATTTTTTATTAAGAGACCAATAAAATTATTTATGCCATTTTGAATCTCCTGAAAGAAATATTGAGATTTTGATGATTTTAACAATTTGAATTTGAATGAGTTTTATCAAAATCATGATCTTAGTTTATTGGAATTACTTGAGATTTTTTTTAATCAATATCTCTTCTTTATACTCCTACGATCTTTTCTTGGTATTTTATTTAAAGAAGAGATTTACTATATGAACCATGTCTTTAGGTATTTATGTGGTCTTATCTTTTATGACATGATCTCTTTATATTTATGGCTTGTATGCCTTGAAATGATTGAAATATTTTGTACCATTATGCTCTTCCCTTATTCTTTCTTGTTTACAATAACAAAAGGGGAAAAGAAAATAGCTAATATTTCAATAGAACCAATTTTTGCTCGCTTGTATGTTGTAAACTTGCCATCATACTACCTTGCATATCTAAAACTTGATAGCTTGTATGATGTAGCACTTGCTAAATTTGCTAGCTTGCATGATGATAAAACTTGAGATTTATTATACAGTAATTTAAATTTGTATATCTCAAACACATGATAGTTGCACTTCTCCTTTTTGTTGGTGACAAAGGGGGAGAAGTATGATGTTATGCATAAGTATATGATAACATGTTGCTTGGATTTTTGAATCCAAGAGTTTCTATCAATATGCCATATTGATAGGGGGAGTTCAGGTTAACTCTGCCATCAATTGGTTGTCATCATCAAAAAGGGGGAGATTGTTGAATCTCATATTTTGATGATGAAACCAATTGATAAGTGTTTAGAATTTGATCTACGTTTTTAGTGATGCAGGATGCTTCGATCGGGATGAGACAATTAAAGTAGGAAAAATCATGTTGGGCCGGTGGAACATGTCAAAAGATTGGACATCGAGCCGGAGGATTGGTTGATATATCGATATAAGGCTTTGGGCTATAGATTCAGGCATTGGGCCAAGAGGAGCGGATATTATGCCAAGGATATCGGAGTTACGGAGTCAACTGGCCGATTGGGCAATAGGCCGCAAGAGAGGACGATGCACCAAAGAATTGAATTAAGCGTCGATTGACCAATGACATGTCGGACAACATGATTCAAGCTTAGTAATAATTATCTAGATCGAAGTGTGTTTTTACATGTGCAGGATTAACTATGATAGCAAAGCATAAAGCAAAATAAAGTCCCAGAGTTAAGAATGCGATTTCGTTGGGAGTTCGAGAGTTCGTCGGAAGTCCGAATGTTCGTCGGAAGTTCTGCCGGAACCAACTGAGAAGTCCAGGAGCTTGCCAAAGAAGCTCATTGGAACTCACCAAGAAAATCATCGTGAAGTCTAGGAGCTTTCCGGGAGTCTGCTGGAACATTGCCGAAAGATCATCGGAAGTTCGCTAGAAGATCGTCGGAAGCTCACCGGAAGAAACCTAGACTTACGGACTTGTTTAGCTTAGGAAATATCTTAAATTTCATAGTTAGCACATAATTAGGATTGAAATTGGGCCAATCTAATTAGGGGTCAGTTGGGCCTATGTAAAGACTATGTTGGGCCAAATGAAAGCCTAAATAGTGACCCAAGAAGTGGCACTATCATGGCATAATCTTCGAGACTATGTCAGGCAGTGGTACCGCCAGTCTGGGCGGTGGTACCGCCCAGTGGTAGGGAGCTAGGCGGTGGTACCGCTAGATTGGGTGGTGGTACCCCCTAGTATAGTGTTAGTGTCAGACTGACACTAGTAGTGGTACCGCCCAACACAGGCGGTGGTACCGCCCGAACCTAGGAAACCCGGGATGAGATGATTTTAGGCTCTAAGTTTGAATCAACTTGAGGCCTATAAATACCCCTTTCATCCCTGGTTAACACACATAAGCATAGAGAGTTTAAAAGTGAGAAAACGTAGTAGAAATTACTAGAGAAATCCCTCCTTTAGCTTAAATGTAGAATTCTATTTAGAGAGGAGTGTGTGTGCTTGTAAAGGTTGTCTCCTAAACCTATGAAAAGGAGAAGAAGGGTGTAAAAGGTGGTTGGTCTTCACCTATTGAAGGAAGACTAATAGTGGATGCTGGTGGCCTCGACGGAAGAGGAATCGACCAAGTGGATGTAGGTCACGACAACCGAACCACTATAAAATTAGCATGTTCTCTGGTTTGCATTTCTATTATTGCCATTTAATTTACTGCAAACCATTTTACTTGTTACTATCTTCAATACATTTACGAACACGTGTTTTAAGTTAAGTTTTTGAAATCAGATTTTATCGTGCGAAAGAAATTTTCGAAACCGATGTATTTTACTACTACACTAATTCACCCCTTCTCTTAGTGCCGACTTTTTTCCTAACACTTCTTTTAATAAGCGAAGATCAACTATCCTTTTATACTATTTCTCCTTTTCACGGGTTTAGTGTTGAATCTCGGATTTTGATGATGAAACTAATTGATTGTGTTTAAATGTTTGACTACATTTTGAGTGATATAGGTCTACTCGATCAGGATTAGACAATTAACGCAGGAGGAATTGACGTTGCGTCGGAGGAGATCACGTTAGGATATTGGATGGCAGAAGGCTTCGGGCGTCGGGCATCGGGCCAAGGAGAGCGAAATTGCGCCAAGGATATCGGGGTTGCGGAGGTCAACCGCCAATTGGGCAACAAGCCGCAAGAGAGGACGATGCACCGAAGAATCGGATGAAGCGCCAACCAATGACGTGCCGGGCAACAGAATGTCAATTTGCATTATAATAATTGTCTAGATCGGAGTAGAGTGTTTGCTTGTGTGTGCAGGATTAACTACGATAACGACAAAGACATAAAGCAAGGATACCGGAGTCGAGCTCGATGGACGTTTAAGAGACCGAAGAATCATCGGAGATGCTGCCGGAACCATCCGAGAAGAAATCGGGAACATGTCGGAAGTTCGCCGAAGAAATCGTCGGAGGCTCGCGGAGATCACCGAGAAGGCTCGGCTACTCGTTAAAGTCATCACAAGATCGGGAGCTTGATGGGAGTCCGTCGGAAGAAGTTCGTCGGAAAGCTCGCCGAAACAAGACTCGACGTTCGCGGTTGAAAGCTTGCTTAGGATGTGTTTTTGTTATGTAGTTCACTTGTAATTAGGATTAGGATTAAGAGATAATCCTATATCCTGGTTAGGGGCCAACTGGGCCCAAAGTCAGAGTTGGTTTAGGCTAAAAATTAAGCTAAACCAGCGAACTAGAGAGCCAAGATTGAAGCCCAACTAGTGGCTGAAAACACTGTAGTTGGGCTGAAAACACTGTAGGCGGTGGCACCGCCTAGCTGGGCGGTGGAACCGCCCAGCACCCGAGAGCTGGGCGGTGACACCTCCTTGGCTGGGCGGTTGCACCGTCCAGCACCCGAGCGCTGGGCGGTGGCACCGCCTGGTTGGGCGGTGGCACCTCCAGCACCGGAAACCCTAAGAAAATTTAAATTTTGGAGCCCAAAATTTGAATCCTCTTGAGGCCTATAAATACCCCTCTAATCTCAGCTGAGAGAACAACTTTTTGAGCAGCAAGTGTTTGAGAGAAAGGCATTAGAAAAGTCCTAGCTAATCTTGTTTTCATTTTGCTAGTGTTCACCTCCTTCATTCTTGCTAAAAATTTGTAAGAGAGTGAACCGCTTGTAAAGAGTTGTAAGAGGGGTATTTACCCTTCCCTTTCAAGAGATTTGCTAGTGGAAGGTGGGAGCCTCATCGAAGAGGGGCCTCGCAAGTGGATGTAGGTCATTTGACCGAACCACTCTAAATCGGCGTAATCTCTAGTTTGCATTTCATTATTGTCATTTACATTACTGCAAATCTTCTTACTGCTTTAGTTCCTTATTACTCTTGCTGCGCAACTTTAAGAATACGCTTTCAAGTTAAACTTTTCAAGTTCCGTTCTTATCGTACGAAAAATTTGATTAAAATCGAAGTTTTAATCCGCTGCACTAATTCACCCCCCCCTCTTAGTGCCGCTTCGATCCTAACAATTGGTATCAGAGCCACGTTTTTCTACCTTGGTCTAACACCCAAATAGAAATGGCTCTTTACGGCTTTCAAGAGGGTCACTCTCTCATTTGTCCTCCCTTTTTCAATGGGACGGACTACACTTATTGGAAAACTCGAATGAGAGTTTTCTTACTTTCTTTGAATTTGAATTTATGGCACATAGTCGAAAATGGATTTGAAATTTCTTCTCTTCCAATGAACCATTGGAATGATTTGGAGAAGAAGATGTTTTCTCTAAATGCAAAGGCTATGAATGCCTTATATTGTGCACTTGACAAAAATGAATTTAATCGCATTTCGATGTGTGACTCGGCTTTTGATATTTGGAGAACTCTAGAGGTCACTCATGAAGGCACTAGCCGAGTGAAAGAGTCCAAAATCAATATTCTTGTGCATTCTTACGAACTTTTCCGGATAAAACCAAGTGAGTCCATCGGAGACATATACACCCGGTTCACGGATGTCATCAATGGACTCAAAGCTCTTGGTAAAAGTTTTTCTAATTTTGAACTAGTCACTAAAATCTTAAGATCCCTTCCAAAAAGTTGGGATCCAAAAGTTACGGCCATTCAAGAGGCCAAGGACCTTAAAACATTCCCTCTCGAAGAACTTATTGGGTCTCTAATGACCTACGAAATGAACAATGTGACAAAAAAGAAACTCGAGAACAACCTTCCAAATGATAGGAAGGATTTGGGACATAGAACACATGAAGACCACTCGAGCATAAGCTCAAGTGATGGTGAACTTAAACTACAAATGAAACAAAAATTAAAATCCAAAAAGAATGGAACTACTTGCTTTGAACGCAAGAAGAACAAAAGTTGGGATGAATTGAGCTCTTCCGAAGACGAGGAGAAAATCAAGAAAGGCGAGGTGGCAAACTATGCCTCACCCTCTTACAACAATGAGGTAATCAAAATCCCACTAATTTATTTAGAAATTACATAATACTTTCTTGAGTTATTTTTAATTTAGTTTAGGATTAATTTTCTTGAAAATTGCATGTGTTATGTTAATGCAGTAAAATGTTAAATATAAATCTAATGCTTATACACCTAGTAAGATTAATCTTATATATGTGCTTGAGAAGCAAGAATTTGTATTTTGACGATTTCCATATTGATTTTCAATGACGATGCATGACTTTTGAATGGAAGGCTTGATGATTTTTTTATGAACCTTATCTTTGGTTTTCAAACATGATGTATAGTTTTGACATAAGAACAAAAATTTGAAGCATGCTAATATAAAGTCAATCATATAAAGTAAAACTAAAGAAATTTTAAATATCTATAAGAATCATTCAAAATTATGTTCAATAAAACCTTACTTGATGTTGTAATGAAACCATTGAAAGTTTTGATGCTATGATTTGATGATTTTATGCATGAAATTGTAAAGTTATTTACATGACGATTTTTATGATTTATTGGTCTTGATGGTTTTTATGATAAAATTCATTTTTCGATCCTAAATGTTGATGCACATTTTTATCTAGCATAAATGACATGAATTTAAATAACTAAAAAGAGAAAAGCATTGTTCTTGAAAATTATTTTTCTCTATCTTGTTGATTTATATGAATCCCTTGAAAATAATTTTGGTTTGATGATTTGAATTAGAAATGAGTTATATCAAAATCATGATATTGATTTGACAAAATTGAATGAGTTGAAAACAAATGATGAATTTTCTCTTGAATACAACTTGTAATATTTTTACATATATATTTTCATCTTGATTTCTCGATATTCGATACATGAAATTTTTCCATGAATCAAAATTCTTTCATGAAGTGATTCTTCTTGGTATTCACTAAAAATGATTCATTCAAATTAACCTACTCTACTTGACATCTTGATAATTTATGACTTGAATATCATGTACAATATGCTCATAATGATGATTGAGTTATGTATGAAAAATGGAAGATATAGTTTTTAAATTTTGCATGTTCGAATTTGAAAATATTTGATATGCATGAAAATATTAAACATTTTGAAACCATGTTTTAGTGTTATGCTTAATGATCATGCTTAATAAATTTCGAAATTATGGATGATGAATCTTTTACGATTTATGGATCATTGATTTTTACCATAATGAAAGTACCTTATTGATTTTTGTTGTAATAAATCTTACTCTTTCGGTTTTAAACATGATAAATGTTTTTATTTGGTATAAATGAAACAAAATCATATGTTTTGAAATAATCGAAAAGAGGATAACATTCTTGAAAATTATTTTGCTCAATCTTATTGATTTTGATGAATCCATTTGTATCATCTTTGTGAATCTCTTGGATTTTGATAATGATTTTGATGATTTAAATTTGAATAATTTTTTATTGAAATCATGATCTTGATCTCTTGAAATTCATAACATGAAATCCTTTATGAATCAACATTTTCTTTTCTATTTAAAAGGAGATTTGTCGAAATGTTTCTTAGTCTTTTAGTATTCATAATCTTGACAATTATGTTTTGAAACTTTATGTAAACCAAGAATGTTTATCATGATTCTCTCTTTGAATATTTAAAGAGGAGAATTTTCTAGATGGTTCATGATTTTGATGATTGAATATTTGATATGCATGAATTGAGATCTTGCTCTCCTACCACTCTTTTTGCTATTCACCAAAAGGAAGACTAATTCTAATAAACCATGATATGCTATATGAATTTTATTGTATTCATGAAGTAAGATCTCATCACTAATTTTTGTTTATATTCCTTCATGTGATGATATGAATGTATGAAACACTTATGATATGACTTTTTATACAATTCCATGTATTCGTGAAATATTAATCTCATCACCCAATTAATTCCTCTTGATACTCCTAATGTGATGAAGTGAAATTATGCATGAAATACAAATGGGGATAAGTTTTTGGTAGGATATAATTTGACAAATTGATACCATCATGATATGAAACATTTATGATTTGCAATGATATATGCAATACTTGTGCTTTCTAATTATGATGTGATGTATTACATATGATGTAAATCATGATTTAAAATACTATGAGTTGTCGCTAAAATGATGTATTATAAATATTGATTTAATGTTTTGTATCATGAATACTCTAAATGATGAATATTTGGTATCATGATCAAAATGTTGACAAATAGTTAAAAATTTTAGTATCATGTGTGATATCCTTATAATGTTGATCGATTTATTCAATATCATGCATGAATGAATATAAGGTTTTTGAAAATGTGCATATTCTAATTTGAAAATATGATGATGCACAATTAAGATTGATACTTACCTTTGTCATAATTGATGTATTGGGTCTTCCCTTCTTTTTGACAATGACAAAGGGGGAGATAGCTTGCTTGCGCAAGTCAAGAAGATGCAAAAAACTTGATTGCTTGCTTGCCTATCTTAAGTAGCAAAGATTGCTAACTTGCTTATTTCAAGAAGCAAAAGTTGTCTTCTTGAACATCATTATCTTGCCCATCTCAAGAAGCAAGACTTGCAACCTGCACATTGCAATAGGAAGTAAGAATCGATAGCTTACACACTTCAACAAGAAAGCTATCTTGTATTTGCTTTTGAAATTTTTACTAGCTTGTATGTTACAAAACTTGCTCACTTTTTCAAATACTTTGCTAGCTTGCACTTTGTAAAGGAAGCAAAAATAACACTTCTCAAAAGAGAAGAAAAACTTACTGTCTTGAACATCTTTAATATGCTAGCTAGCATGATGTACAATTTGCTATTTTGAATATTACAAAGAAATACTATCATGCACATTGCAAAGAAAAGCAAAGTGCAATCGTGCACAAGAAGCAAGTGTTGAATTGCCATGATTGAACTTAAGAATCTTGCTATACTTTTGTGCTTATATGTTGTGATGAAAATCTAGCTTTATGTTGCAAAAACTTGCATATCTTTTAAAATAGCTAGAGCTACTTCTCCTTTTTGTTGATGACATAGGGGGAGAAGTATATTGATGACTTCATGCATTGAATTAAATATTTTATATATTTGCATGATAGTTTAAATGTTTTTCATAACATGTGATG
Organism: Musa acuminata AAA Group; assembly: GCF_036884655.1. Taxonomy (NCBI): domain Eukaryota; kingdom Viridiplantae; phylum Streptophyta; class Magnoliopsida; order Zingiberales; family Musaceae; genus Musa; species Musa acuminata. The sequence goes on from NC_088338.1 coordinate 35,001,111, forward strand.
AATGTTACTTGGATTTGGGATAATCCAAGTGTTCTATCAATGGCATATTGATAGGGGGAGTTTAGTTAAACTCCGGGGAGTTAAGGTTAACTCCGTTAGTCATCAATTAGTTGTCATCATCAAAAAGGGGGAGATTGTTGAATCTCGGATTTTGATGATGAAACTAATTGATTGTGTTTAAATGTTTGACTACATTTTGAGTAATATAGGTCTACTCGATCAGGATTAGACAATTAACGCAGGAGGAATTGACGTTGCGTCGGAGGAGATCACGTTAGGATATTGGATGGCAGAAGGCTTCGGGCGTCGGGCATCGGGCCAAGGAGAGCGAAATTGCGCCAAGGATATCGGGGTTGCGGAGGTCAACCGCCGATTGGGCAACAAGCCGCAAGAGAGGACGATGCACCGAAGAATCGGATGAAGCGCCAACCAATGACGTGCCGGGCAACAGAATGTCAATTTGCGTTATAATAATTGTCTAGATCGGAGTAGAGTGTTTGCTTGTGTGTGCAGGATTAACTACGATAACGACAAAGACATAAAGCAAGGATACCGGAGTCGAGCTCGATGGACGTTTAAGAGACCGAAGAATCATCGGAGATGCTGCCGGAACCATCCGAGAAGAAATCGGGAACGTGTCGGAAGTTCGCCGAAGAAATCGTCGGAGGCTCGCGGAGATCACCGAGAAGGCTCGGCTACTCGTTAAAGTCATCACAAGATCGGGAGCTTGATGGGAGTCCGTCGGAAGAAGTTCGTCGGAAAGCTCGCCGAAACAAGACTCGACGTTCGCGGTTGAAAGCATGCTTAGGATGTGTTTTTGTTATGTAGTTCACTTGTAATTAGGATTAGGATTAAGAGATAATCCTATATCCTGGTTAGGGGCCAACTGGGCCCAAAGTCAGAGTTGGTTTAGGCTAAAAATTAAGCTAAACCAGCGAACTAGAGAGCCAAGATTGAAGCCCAACTAGTGGCTGAAAACACTGTAGTTGGGCTGAAAACACTGTAGGCGGTGGCACCGCCTAGCTGGGCAGTGGAACCGCCCAGCACCCGAGAGCTGGGCGGTGACACCTCCTTGGCTGGGCGGTTGCACCGTCCAGCACCCGAGCGCTGGGCGGTGGCACCGCCTGGTTGGGCGGTGGCACCTCCAGCACCGGAAACCCTAAGAAAATTCAAATTTTGGAGCCCAAAATTTGAATCCTCTTGAGGCCTATAAATACCCCTCTAATCTCAGCTGAGAGAACAACTTTTTGAGCAGCAAGTGTTTGAGAGAAAGGCATTAGAAAAGTCCTAGCTAATCTTGTTTTCATTTTGCTAGTGTTCACCTCCTTCATTCTTGCTAAAAATTTGTAAGAGAGTGAACCGCTTGTAAAGAGTTGTAAGAGGGGTATTTACCCTTCCCTTTCAAGAGATTTGCTAGTGGAAGGTGGGAGCCTCATCGAAGAGGGGCCTCGCAAGTGGATGTAGGTCATTTGACCGAACCACTCTAAATCGGCGTAATCTCTGGTTTGCATTTCATTATTGTCATTTACATTACTGCAAATCTTCTTACTGCTTTAGTTCCTTATTACTCTTGCTGCGCAACTTTAAGAATACGCTTTCAAGTTAAACTTTTCAAGTTCCGTTCTTATCGTACGAAAAATTTGATTAAAATCGAAGTTTTAATCCGCTGCACTAATTCACCCCCCCCTCTTAGTGCCGCTTCGATCCTAACATTTAGGAAATAACCCTTATAAGTATCTCTTTCTTAGACCTTACTTCTCCCTTTAGACAAATTTCTAAATATTAGGAAGAAGTGATCCTAAATCCTATGAGATTTCCCAATTCTTTTCCAAGTATTCTTTACCCCTTTTTCAACTCAATTTCATCCTCAATTCTTGCTACTCCATACAGAAATAGCTGGGGTATTTATAGACCCCAAATGACTTCAAAATTAGAGTAAAAAAAGGTCTCATCCTGGGTTTCCCAAGTCTTGACAGTACCATCGCGTGTGCTGGGCGGTACTACCGGCTACAACACTGACACTAGATAGTACCATCGCTCAGTCTAGTGGTACCACTACTTGGGAAATTATGTATGGGTGGTACCACCACCTAGTCTGGTGGTACCATTGCCCAGTCAAGCAGTACCACCACCTGACACAATCTTGAAGATTGTGTCTAAGCAGTATCACCGCCAGACCCTGCTATAGGATACTAAATGAGCCAAACAATAGGCCCAATTAGCCCCTAATTGAGTTACATTGTTTCACCCCAATACCGACTCAATTAGACCTAAACTAACTAGATCTAGACAAATTATTACAAGCATGAATCCTATGTTGTCCGACATGTCATTGGTTCATTCGACGCTTCGTCCGATCCTTCGGCGCATCGTTCTCTCCTTCGGCATATTGCTCAATCGGCATATTATCTTCCCACAACATCTGATCTCCTTGGCACAATGTCTTATCTTCTTGGCCCGATGCTTGAACTTATGGCACTAAGCCTTCTGCCGATACATCGATTGATCCTCCGGCCCGACATCCAATCTTCTGACATGTTCAATCTGGCCCAATTTCTGATTCCTCCTACTTTAATCAATTTGCCTCTCCTTGATCAAAGCTTGTCCTGCGTCACTCAAAACGCAGATTAGATCACAAACTCATCAATTGATTTCATTATCAAAATCCAAAATTCAACAATCTCCCCCTTTTTTACGGTGATAATCAATTGATGATGGAGTTTAAACTAAACTCCCCCCATCAATATGCTATATTGATAGAAACATAAATTCAAAAATAAATTATGGATCCAAGCAACATATTATCATAAAATCATGCATAATCAAAATTTCAATACATCATTCCAAGCATGATTATTATCATACCTTCTCCCTCTTTGTCATCAACAAAAATTAGAAGTGCAACTAGCAAATTTTTGATATATAATTTCAAATCATTGCATTATGAATAAAATCTCAAATTTTATCATCATGCAAGCTAGTAATTTTTTTTTTCTCTTTTGAGAAGTGTAATTTTTTGCTTCTTTTGTAAGTTAGCAAGTTATGCTTCTTGAGATAGCACTTTTGCTTCTCTTGAGATTGCAAGCTAGCAATTCTTAGTGATGTTCAAGATAGCAAGTTCTTTCTTCTCTTTTGAGAAGTGCAAGCTAGTAATTTTGCTTCCTAGCAAGTTCTTTTTTCTTTGCAATTTGTAAGCTAGCAAATTTATCTCCCCCTTTGTCATTATCAAAAAGAAGGGAAGAATACAATTTTGTAATTCATTTCCCTTTACATCAATTTCCAAATCAAGACAAAGATAAAGTATCTTTCTTATTTTAATATGTAATATTGAAATAAGTTATCATTTCAATAATTGTTGACTTTCATATCATTTCATCAAAACATCATAGTATTGCATGCATCATTCCAAATCATAAATTTTTCAAATCATGATGATATCAAAATATCAAATTACATTACATCCTACTATGCATGATCATTACTTCTCATTTGTATACATCAACATAATATCATGAGTATTTCATATATAATTTTATATTATCACATGAAGAATATCAAGAAAAATTTATTGGGTGATGAGATATACACTTCATGAATACAAGGGAGTCACGAACCAAATTTTAAATTGTAAATATCATAAAATCAAGAGAAAAATTATGATTCTTTTTTAATGACTCAAATAGCAAATAGAAAAATCATAGTAAATGATCTTGATTCATAAAAAAAATCTCATGTTATAAATAAAAAAAATCATGATTCATAAAAAATCTCCTCTTAAATAATATGAGAACAAATAATAAGAGATCTTGATTCATAAAATATTTCAAGTTATAATTCCAAGGAATCAAAATCATGATATAGGTAAAAACTCATTCAAATTCAAATCATCAAAATCACTTTCAAGAGATTCAAAATAAAATAAATAGATTTATCGATCTCTTGAAATTCTAGTGATTTCCTTTCTCCCCTTTGTTATTGTAAATAAGAAAGAAGAAGAGGGAAATAATATATAACAAAACTCAAGTCATAAATTATTAAGATATCAAGTAGCATATCATGGTTTATTAGGATAAGTCTCATTTTTAGTGAATAGCAAAAAAAATCATACGAGAATAAAGTATGAAAAATCTTGATTCATCGAAAACTTTCAAGTTATAATCGAAAGAATAATCATGATTCATTTGGATAATTTTCCTCTTTAGACGATAAAATTATACGAGAACAAAATGATTCATATAAAATACATCTCATGTCGCAAACATGAATAAATCAAGGGTTCGGTTAAATATGAAAATAAATTATCAAATTTGAAATGATCATCAAAATCACTTTTCGAATAATGTAATGAAAGCAACATAGATAGATTAAGTGAATTAGTGTAGCAGATAAAAACGTCGATTTCAGAAAATATTTATTTATTGAAATTGATCTCAAAAGATGTTAACTTGAAAGCGTATAAGAGTATAGTGAGAGTAAGAAATCAATTTGTAATATAAAGTAGATTGCAATAAAGGAAAATAGTAAAACAAAAATGTAAACCGATTTATAGTGGTTTGGTCATCGTGACCTACATCTACTTTACCGATTCCTCTTCTGTCGAGGCCACCGGTATCCACTAATGATCTTCCTTTAATAGGCAAAGATCAATTATCCTTACAACTCGATTCTACTTTTGACAAATTCAGGAGAGAACCTTTGCAACCCCCTTACTCCTCTCTCAAACTATACTAACACTTAGAGCTTTGAGAGGAGTCCTCACAAGATTACAATAGTGTTTTTTCACTTTTTTTTCTTTTAATTTTTGTGTGTTTTAACCAGGGATGAGAGGGGTATGTATAGGCCTCAAGTGGATTTAAACTTGGAGCATAAAAGATCTCATCTCGGGTTTCTCGGGTCCTAGCGGTACCACCGCTTGTGCTGGGTAGTACCACCACCTGTAGTACTGACACTGCCTGGAAGAGTATGTCTGGGTGGTACCATTGCCCAGGCTAGCAGTACCACCGCCTAACAATGTCATTGGGTGGTACCACCGCCTAACACAGTCTCGGAGACTGTGCCATGATGGTGCCACCTGTTGGGTCATTATTTGGGCCTTACACTTGGCCCAACACAACCCAAACTTGGGCCTAATTGAGTTGGCCCAATTCCAACCTAATTATGTGCTAACTATAAATTTTAAGACATACATTAAGCTAAATAAGTCTGGTAAGTTTAGGTTTCTTCCGGCGAGCTTCCGGCGAGCTTCCGGCGATCTTCCGACGACCTTCCGACGATCTCTCGGCAATGTTCTAGCGGACTCCCGACAAGCTCTTGGACTTCACGATGATTTTCTTGGCAAGTTCTAATGAGCTTCTTTGGTAAGCTCCTAGACTTCTCGATCAATTTTGGCAGAACTTCCGACAAATGTCCAGACTTCCGACGAACTTTCGAACTCCCAACAAAATCTCATTTTTGACTCCGAGACTTCATTTTGCTTTATGCCTTGATCGCTATTGTAGTTAATCCTGCATACTTAAAACCTACTTCGATCTAGATAATTATTACAAAGCTTGAATCAAGTGTTGTCCGGTATGTCATTGGTTTATCGATGCTTCATCCAATTCTTCGGCGCATCGTCCTCTCTTGCGGCATATTGCCCAATCGGTCAATAGACCTCCTCAACTCTGATTTCCTTAGCGCAATTTCTGATCTTCTTGGCCTGATGCTTAAACTCATGGCCTGAAGCCTTCTGCTAATATGTCGACCGATCCTTCGACTCGATGTCCAATCTTCTAACATGTTTTTCTCCGATCCAACATGATTCTTCCTACTTTAATTGTCTCTCCCTGATCAAAGCTTCCTGTGTCACTCAAAATGCAGATCAAATCATAAACACTATCAATTGGTTTTATCATCAAAATCCAAGATTCAATAATAAATACCCCTCTCATCCCCACTTAGATCACATAAGAACTGATTCAAAAAGAAAGAAAAATGCTATTATAATCTTGTGAGAACTCCTCTCAAGCTCTAAGTGTTGGTAAAGTTTAAGAGAGGAGATAGTAGGGATGTAAAGGTTCTCTCCTGAACCTGTCAAAAGGAGAATCGAGTTGTAAGGGTAATTGATCTTCACCCATTGAAAGAAGATAGTTAGTGGAAGCCGGTGGTCTTGAATGAAGGGGAATCGAGAGTGGATATAAGTCATGATGACCAAACCACCATAAAACTTAGTTTGCATTTCTATTCTTGCTATTTATCTTTTCTGCAAATTACCTTAGTTGCTTACTGCTTTTACTATGCTTACGAATGAGCTTTTAAGTTAAACTCATCTTTTTTATATCAGTTTTTATCAAAATAAAGATTTTCAAAACCAACGTGATTTTTATCATAAGCACTAATTCACCCCCCCCCCCCCCCCCCCGTGCCGACTTGATCCTAACAATTGGTATCAAAGCCACGTTTTTTTAATTTGGTTTAACACCTAAGAGAAATGACTTTTATCGGATTTCAAGAGGGTCACTTTATCATTTGTCCTCCTATATTCAATAGGATGGATTACACTTATTGGAAAACTCAGATAAGAGCTTTCTTGCTTTCATTAAATCTCGATTTATGGAATATCATTAAAAATGGTTTTCAAAAGTATTTTCTTCCAATGAACGATTGGAATGATTTGGAGAAGAAAACTTTCTTTTTGAATACCAAAGCTATGAATGCTTTGTTTTGTGCATTAGGTGAAAATGAACTTAATTGAGTTTCTATTTACGAAATAGCTTATGACATTTAGCATATATTTGAAATCACACACGAAGGCATAAGTAGAGTTAAGGAGTCAAAAATCAATCTTTTAGTTCATAATTATAAATTGTTTCGCATGAAAGTAAGCGAGACCATTGGAGACATGTACACCCGGTTTATAGATGTTGTCAATGGTCTAAAAGCACTTGGTAAAAATTTTTATAATTTTGAACTTGTTAACAAGATATTAAGATCCCTTCCAAAGAGTTGGGATCCTAAATTAACGACTCTTCAAGAATCAAAGAACTTGAATCATTTTTCGATTGAAGAACTTATTGGGTCTTCGATGACCTATGAAATAATATGCAAGGCACATGATGAACTTGATGAACATAAGAACAACTTTACAAAGAATAGGAGGGATTTGGCATTTAGAACTCAAGAAGACCACTCAAGCGAAAACTCAAGTGATGATGACTTTGAACTCTTAACAATAAAGCTTAAAAAGTTCATGAAACAAGAATCAAATATTAAAAACAAACTTAAAAAGAACATAACTACTTGCTATGAACGCAAGAAGTCAGGTCACTCCAAAGATGAGTATATAAATTTGAAGAAGAAGTTGCCAAAGGACAAATCGAGCGTATCCAAAGATGAGGAGTAAACAAACAAAGACGAGGTGACCTTTCACAATGAGGTATGTAACTCACCCGAAATGTATTTACTTTATTTTGAAATAACTTGATGCATTTCATTAGTTATTTTTAAATTAATTTAGAAAAATTATATATATATATATATATAATTGATTATAAAAATTACATGTTTTATGATAAATGAACATAATGTTAGATTTAAATCTAATACTTGTACACCTAATAAGATTAATTCTATTTATGTTTTAAGAAGCAATAATGTGTATCTTGATGATGCATGACTTTTGTATGGAAGACTAAGCATGAAAACTTAGATTCACTTAATCTTTTTTGATTGAAAATGTATTAATAAAAATAAAATAAAATGATTTTGATTGAAAATGATTTATGTTTAATGAAATCATGCTTGATAATTTAATATTTTAATTATGCATAAGGATTTGAAGTAATGATGATTTGAAATCATATGTTTTGGAATTATGTGTTACACTTTTTGATCTTGATGACTTTTGGAATTATGCATAAGGATTTGAAGTAATGATGTATGTTTTGTTTGGGATAAAAAACAAAGGACATGCTTGTTTGAAATCAATCACATGAATTAAAACAACTAAAAAGTGAATGCATTTTGATCATTTCTCTATCTTATTGATTTTTTAATAAGAAATTGATAAACCTATATATGTCATTTTGAATCTCTTAAAAATGATTTTGATGATTAGACGATTTGAATTTGAATGAGTCTTATCTATAACAAAATCTTGATTTTTTTTTAGAATTATAACATGAGATTTTTATGAATCAAGATCATTTACTATGATTCTTTTTTCGTTATTTGAGTCGTCCAAAAAGAATCATAATCTTTCTCTTGATTTTTCGATATTCACAATTTAAAATTTGGTTCATGACTCCCTTGTATTTATAAAGTGTATATCTCATCACCCAATTAATTTTTCTTGATATTCTTCATGTAATGATATAAAATTATACACGAAATACTCATGATATTATATTGATGCATACATATAAGAAGTTATGATCATGAATGATAGGATATAATGTAATTTGATATTTTGATACCATCATGATTTGAAATATTTATGATTTGAAATAATGCATGCAATACTTATGATTTTTTTGATGAAATGATGTGAAAGTCAACAACTATCATTTTATGAAATGATACCTTATTTCAATATGCCATATTGAAATAAGATTGATAATTTATCCTTATCATGATTTGAAAATTAATGTAAAGGGAAAAGAATTACAACATTGTATTCTTCCTTTCTTTCTGACAATTACAAAGGAGGAGATAAAACTGCTAGCTTACACTTCTCAAAAGAGAAGAACGAACTTATTATCTTGAACATCACCAAGAATTGCTAGCTTGCAATCTCAAGAGAAGCAAAAATGTTATTTTGCCTATCTCAATAAGCAAAACTTGCAAACTTGCATATATAAAAAAGAAGTTAAATTTGTAAACTTATACAATTTAAAATTATTGCTAGCTTGTATGTTGTAAAACTTACATATATCAAAACCTTCCTAGATGCACTTTTCCTTTTCGTTGATGACAAAGGGGAAGAAGTAATGATGATGATTTGAATCATGTGTGATATAATGTACTTTTATATTTTAAAACATTGCATAATTTTTTGAATTCAAATATTCTATCAATATGACATATTGATAGAGGGAGTTTAGTTTAAACTCCATCATCAATTGGTTGTCATTATCAAAAAGGGGGAGATTGTTGAATCTCAGATTTTGATGATGAAATCAATTGATATGTTTATCATCTAATTTGTGTTAAAGTGACGTAAGACTAGCTACGATCAGAAAAGGTAAATAAATTAAAGCAAGAAGAATTAGACGTTGGGCCGAAGCAAACATTTCAGAAGATTGGACATCAAGCCAAAGGATCGGTCAACGTATTGGTAGAAGGCTTCGTGTCATGAATTCGGGTATCAGGCCGAAGGATCGGATATTGCTCCAAGGAGATCGGAAGATGCGGGAGTCAACATACTGATTAGGTAATACGCCGAAGGAGAGGACGGATCGCTAGATGAACCAATGACATGCTGGACAACATAAGATTTACTTGTAATCGATTATGTTTAGATTGAGTTAGTTTTGATTCTAATTGAGTCGGTTTAGAATGTAATTAGACTAACTCAATTAGGGGCCAATTGGGCCTAAAATGGGGCCATTTGGGCTAAGAAAAAGGCTCATTCAATGACCCAAAAGTTAGGTCAGGACGTGGCACCGCCAATGGCTCAGTCTTCAAGACTATGTTAGTATGTCAGACAGTAATACCGCCAGATTGAGTGGTGGTACCACCTAGTGTCAAGCAGTGGTACCGCCCAGACACAATCTCTCAAACTATGTCAAGCAGTGGTACCATCAGAAAGGATGGTGGTACCGCCCAGTGTTAGTGCTGCAGACGGTGGTACCGCCTAGCATAGGCGATGGTACTGCTAGTATCCCAAAAATTGAGGATGAGATACCTTTTGGCTCCAAGTTTGAATCACTTAGGCCCTATAAATACCCCTCTCATCTCTACATAGTTCACATAAGAACTGAGAGCAAAAAGAAAGAAAAATACTATTATAATCTTATAATAACTCCTCTCAAGCTCTAAGTGTTGGGGAAGTTTAAGAGAGGAGATAGTGGGAGTGTAAAGGTTCTCTCCTGAATCTATCAAAATGAGAATCGAGTTGTAAGGGTAGTTGATCTTCGCCCATTGAAAGAAAATCGGTAGTAGATGTAGGTCACGATGACCGAACCACTATAAAACTTAGTTTTCATTTCTATTCTTGCTATTTATCTTTACTATAAACTACCTTACTTGCTTACTTCTTTCTATGCTTATGAACGAGCTTTTAAGTTAAACTCATCTTTCCGATATCGATTTTTATCGAAACGAAGATTTTTAGAATTGACATTATTTTTATCATAAGCACTAATTCACCTCCCCTCTCCCCTCTTATTGCCCACTCGATCCTAACACCATCTTCACCCCCTCTTGGGTCATCCTTCATTTACCACTATGTACTTTCTTAACTACCATGTCATCTCCTCTATAATACATAGCTAATTGTTGTTGTTACATTGACCATTTTAGACATTTTATTTATGAACTAAGTAGTAGGTGTTAGGATCTAAAGGTACTAAGAGGGGGTGAATTAGTACTTTCAAAAAATTTCGATTCGAAAGTTCAATTGATAAAAATACATATCGAAAATGCATTTAACTTAGAATGTAAGTAAAGGTAGTGAGCAACTAAATCAGTTAGTAATAAGAAGGAAAAGCATAAGGAGAAATACAAATCATATTTATAGTAGTTCGGTTGTCTCAACCCATGTCCACTCCCGATTCCTCTTCCCTCATGACCATCGGCTTTCACTACTGATTTTCTTTCAATAAGCAAAAATTAACTACCCTTGTTGCAACTTTTTCTTCTTTTCATAGGCTTAGGAGAGAACCCTTATACCACTCTTCTATGAAAGACCTCACACCTCCCCTAGAATAATTTTTAAACTCAAGGAGGAAGAGACTTAACACTTTTCAAGAGTTTACAACACTTTTAATCATAAGCTTTTCATTGTTTTGTCAAGTAAGCATGAGTGGGGTATTTATAGGCCCCAAATGACTTCAGAAATGGAGCCAAAAATTTAAGACTCCAGATTTTCGAGGTACTAGTAGTACCACCATCTGCACTAGGTGGTACTACCACTTGATAGCCTTAGCACTAGTAGTGCCACTACTTGCATGGGCGATACTACTGCCTAACACAGCTTGAGAGATTGTGTTATAATGGTACCACCACCTAATTAGGGGATACTATCGCCTAACAATGTGTGGTACTACCGCTGACCTTGGCGATACCACCATCGGGTTTTTTTGAAAAAGTATAATTTGTACTTTCTAGCTCACAAGCAGTACCACCACTTAGCCTAACCTTAGGTCACTGAAGTTACCTTCTAATAGGCCCATTTCAACCTTAATTTAAGCTCAATGTGCTCCTAATTAAGTTGGCACGGTTACACTTAAAACTAACTCAATTAGACTCTAAACTACTTCAATCAAGACATAACAATTACAATCATGAAGCCTACATTGTTTGGCATGTCATTAGTTCATCCAGTACTTCGTTCGAACTTCCGATGCATCATCTTTTCCTTCGGCATATTGCTTGATCCATCGATATATTGACCTCTCGCAATATCTGATCTTCTAGGCACAATGCTCGCTCCTTCTGGCCCGATGCCCAATCTTTGACATAATAAACTCCGACCTAATGTTTGATTCTTCTACTTCAATCGATTTATCTTTCCATGATGGAAATTTGTCCTATATCACTTTTCTCAAATGCTCATTAGTTCATAGACTCATCAATTGAATTCATCATCAAAATCTAGGATTCAATAATCTCCCCCTTTTTCTTTATCACAATAAATTGATGACAGAGTTTTAACTAAACTCCTCTTTTTTATATGTCATATTGAAATAATCTTGAATTTAGAAAATGATAAACTTCTAATGCTAGTCTTTGAATTCAAATCGAAACAATTTTAATGATAGCGACTTTCTTTCAAATGTCATATTATTTTACACTTCATATGCATAGTTAAAATATCATTACATGCATCATAATATCAAAGTATGAGTTAAAATATCATTGCATGTAAAATTTTAAATCATCAAAATTTTAAATTATCAAATAGTACAGTCAACTTCTCCTCCTATGTCATCAACAAAAAGGAGAAATGTACAAGTTTTTACCTCTCTTTGAAATATGCAAGCTAGTAAGTTTGTGCTTCTCTTTGAAATATGCAAGTTACCATTTCTCTTTTCCCTTTTGTCACTATCAAATACTAGGGAAGAATACAATGGTACAATTTTTCTACCTTTACAATAATATTCTAATTATAAAATGAAAGATATTAATATCAAAGATAAATTTAAATAATGAGAGATCAATTTAAATAGTGAGAAATCAAGATAATGATCCATTTGAAAAAATCATATCAGAATAATTTATATGATTCAAATGATGTCTAATAAAATAATGTCTAATATCAATGTGTTTGGTTCGTGAATGCTTAATAGGATTCTCTGACAAGTAAATTACACTAGCGTTATCACACTTTATAGAAATATTTTTCAGGCATAATCTATAATCTTGTAAAGTGTTTTCATCCAAATTACTTATGTAGAGCATGCACTTGTCGCTATATATTTAGCTTGTAGATAATGCAATAGAATTTTGTTTCTTAGAAGACCAAAAGACAAGTGCATGATCTAGAAGTTGACTTATTTCAGAGGTACTTTTTCTATCTATTTTACATTTTGCAAAGGCAGTATCAATATAAGCAATCAAGTCAAAGTTATTAGATTTAAGATACCATAATTCTAAATCAGAAGTTCCTTTTAAGTATATAAAAATCCTTTTAACTACTTTATAAGGAGATTATTTAGGATTTGATTGAAATCTTGCATAAAACCTGACACTAAATATTATATCAGGTCTAGTTGTAGTAAGATATAACAAGCTATTTATCATACCTCTATAAGTATTTTGATCAAATCATTCTCCTTCATTGTTTATATCTAATTTGATAGAAGTGCTCATTGGTATGTTAATAGCCTTAGCACTATCTAAGTGAAACCATTTTAGAAGATTCAAAGCATACTTAGTTTGACTAATAAAAGTTTCATCACTTAGTTGCTTAATTTGTAATCCTAAGAAAAATATCAATTCATCCATTAAACTCATTTCAAATTCTTGGTTCATACTTTTGGCAAATGATTCACATAAAGATTTATTTATATAATAAAAAATAATATCATTAATATAAATTTAAATAATAAAAAAATATTTTAAAAATATTTAAAAAAATAATGTGATATCGACCTTGTCTTTCGAAAAATTATTTTGAATAAGAAAAGAACTAAGCCTCTTATACCAAGCCCTTGGGGCTTACTTCAACCCACAAAGAGCCTTAGATAACTTATAAATATGGTTTGAAAAAAAATATTATCAAATCTTGATGGTTGCTTAACATAAACTTCTTCAGAAATAAAATCATTAGGAAAATCACTTTTGACATCCATTTAAAAAACTTAAAATGTTTAGCAAAAGTATCCTTATGACTTCAAATCTTACTAAACGAGGATTTTTTATAGTCTACACCTTCTTCTTGATTGATACCATTAGCCACTAATCAATGCTAGTCATACACCTACAAGCCAATTATGTGAATGATGACGAGTATGACATGACACACACTCATTTTACTTTTTATTTATTTAATTTTTTTTACTTTATATTATCTATTATATATATTATGATGTTAATGGATTTATGTAATGAAATCTTTTATAATATTTGAATTCTTTAATTGATTTGATAAGTCTTCTGAAAGTCTGGTTAAAAACTCTTAAGATTTAAGTCAAATCATACTAATTTTTACTCGTTCTAAAAAATAATGTAACTGAGTCTAAATTAGTTAAAACAAGGCCAAACTTCATGGAAACCTTGGCAATGGTCCTTGATGGATAAAAATACATTATGTTCTAATTTTTTAGAATTTAATTAATAATTTTTTGGTTAATTCAACTTGATAATAGGTTGAATTTTTTTAAATTCAGCAAAATTTCATAAATTTTGATGCTTCAATTAATTCTTTTGTAACATTTACTTATTAAGTGATTTAAAAGTATTCTTAAAGTTTGGTCCAAAAATTCCAAGATTCAAATCCAATTGTGCTATTTTTTTAGCCCTTTTCGAAATAGTATAACTAGATCTAAATCTGGCCAAAAAATAAGACCAAACTTTCAGGAAAACCTTTTAAATGGTCTCAGATGGACAAAAATATATTTTTTAATTTTATGAATTTAACTGATAATTTTTTTATTAATTTATTTTGTTAATGGGTTAAATTTTTTCAAATCTAGCTAAGTTTCATAAATTTTGATACTTCCATGAAATATGTTGTAACATTTGGACTTGTTAATTGGTTTGAAAGGTATTTTAAAAGTTTGGTTCAGAGATATCAAGATTTAGATCCAACTACACTATTTTAGCCCCTTTCAAAAACAGTATAATTGTGTCTAAACCTGATCAAAACAAGGTCAAACTTTATAGAGACCTTGGCAATGATCCTAGATAGATAAAATGCAATATTTTCTATTGTTAGGAATTTGGTAAATTTAGCTTGTTAATAAGTTAATTTTTTGAATTCAATTAATTTTTATAAATTTTGATGAGTCCATGAAACATATTGTCACATTTGCACTTGTTAATAGGTTGGAAATGTATTATGAAAGTTTGGTTCAATCAAAAACATCAAGATTTAGATTAAGTTATACTATTTTTGGACCCTATTAAAAAACATTGTAACTGGGTCTAAACTTGGTCAAGCTATAGTCAAACTTCAGGAAAACCTAGGCAATGGTCCCAAATGAAAAAAAATATCTATTTTTTCTTTTTGAGAATTGAAATGATCATTTTATGGTTAATTCACTTGTGAATAGGTTGATTTTTCTAAATTCAACTAAATTTCACAGATTTCGATGCTTCTTTGCACTCTTTTGTAAGTACTTGGACTTTTTAATTAGTTTGAAATAAATTCTGAAAGTTTGATTGAAAAACACTTTGGTCTAATTTCAAAAAATAGTGTAATAGAGTCTAACCTGATCAAGACAAGGCCAACCTTAATGGAAACCTTGACAATGGTCCTAAATAGAAAATAAATATATTTTTTATATTTAAGAATATAAATGATAATTTTTTAGTTAATTTAGTTTGTAATTTGGCTAAATAATTCTAAATTAAGCTAAATTTTATAAATTTTGATGCTTCCATAAAATATTTTGTAACATTTGGACTCATTAATTGGTTGAAAGGTATTTAGAAAGTGTAGTTCAAAAAATAGGACAGTTAGGTCTAAACCCTGACAAAACAAGGCCAAACTTTATGAAAAGTTTGGCAATGGTCCCATATGGATAATTTTTTAATATTTTAATTTTTAAAAATCGAATGATAATTTCTTGGTAAATCCAACATATTAATAGGTTGATTTTTTAAATTCAGCTAAATTGCAAGAATTTTGTTGATTCCATAAAATCTTTTGTAACATTTGGACTTATTAATTGGCTTTAAAGGTATTCTAAATGTTTGGTTCAAAAACACCAAGATTTAGACCTAGTTATATTATTTTAAGCCCCTTTTCAAAAAAATGCAATTGGATATAAACTTTAGCAAAACAATGCCATGCTTACTTGAATCGTTTGCAAAAGAGTCCTAGATAGAGAAAAATATAATATTTCTATTTTTAAGAATTTAAATGATTTTTTTTTTTATAATTCATCTTGTTAATAGGATGGATTTTTTTTTTAAGTTCAGTTAAATTTCATAAATTTTGATCATTATATTAAATATTTTGTAACATTTGCATTTGTTAATTGTTTTGAATGATTCTCCAAATGTTTAGTTTAAAAACATAAAGATTTAGACCCAATTATATTATTTTTATTTTTTAAAAAAATAATGTAACTGGGTCTATACCTAATTTAAATGATACTTTTCTGGTTAATTTAGCTTGTTAATAGGCTGAATGTTTTTTTCAAATTCAGCTATTTTGATAAATTTTGACGAATTTATTAAAGTTAATGGGTTGAAAATATATTTAAGGGTCAAAACCAATAAAAGAACTATTTTATAGGCTAAAAATATAATGGTAATCTAGACCTTTTAAATTTATTTTGTAGATTTTCTAATATTTAAAAATTTTATATATTTATTTATTTTTTAAAAAATAAATAAATATTGTTTTTATTTTTTTTACTTTATAGTTGATTACATTATTTTTAAATTATTATTTATATTTTATTATGTTTTAATTTTTTTTATATATTTATATATTATTATTTTTATTAATATGACTTGATATATATTAAGAAAATATTATATTTTTAATCAGTCCAAGTTTCGTGTTGGTTTAATTTAATTATTTGGTTCGATGTAATAAACTTGTAAAAGGGGAGAGAGAGGATGTAACTCATAAAAAAAAAATGAAAATTGTTTAGGATTAATTTTATCATTTTGAAAATTTAAAGATCTATTATGTAAGAATATTTACCAAAAAAAAGACACAAACTGAGAATTTTTCAAAATAAGAAACTTTCCGAGAGAATTTACCCTTGAAACTTTAAACGTATAATATGCAATTAAAAAACATGCGATTGATGAGATCACCAACTTGGAACTCTAATTTGAGGCTCAATATCAACTACTTTTTTTTTTTTCTTTCTTTGGGATAAAAATATAAGTTTAGACCAACAGTTATATCTAATTAATCCAATTTAATATTAAGAAAATGTCTGTTGAGACTGCATATTGTCTCAGTTTTGTAAAACGCCTACCCTTTCTCATGCTTTATTACAAGAAAATTAAGTTTCCTTCTTCAAGTACATGATGACAATCTTGAAAAGAACCTGAAAGTGGCATGGAAAAGATATATCGCTTAAAAATAGTTGGGATTATATTAGATAGTTAAAATTTAATTTTTAAGATCACACTACGCACACTGCGGGTTAATGTTATAAATTACCTGTAATTATGATTAAAATAGAAGATAAAAGTTAATGTTACTTGCCTTTTCTATTATATCAGTAATACACTTGGTAGTGACTTTGTGATCAACTACATCTAGAACATAATAAGCATCGCCAAGCAAACAATGACCATGGCTAAACCAGTGACTACCTTTCATCAAACATTCCGATGAATGACACCCGAGGTGAAGAGTTGGAACACTAAAAAGAAAAGAAATAGACATTTGTCCTTAATCTGCAATATTTAGAATGTGTGTGCAGCCACAAGGACACATTAAAAAATTGACATATCAGTCATTTTAATCATCGTCAATAGTTTTCTTGTTTCAACAAAGAAAAACATTTCCTCAGAATCTCCCCGCTCAAAATCAACATCGATTATACTTCTGCAACAACTACACTGCCAACAACAATGCTGAACGAAGGTACCTCCATTCCACGTATCCAAAGAGAGCTAAATTTATCCTTGTGATTAAGCCTCATATTATTTACTCAAATTCATTGTTTAGTTCCACAAATCAGATGCAAAATGGAATAAGTAACCAAAAGATGCCGGTTCTCATGTGGTTTATATCCATGAAACAGAAAACAGACCAGACGGAGTTCGAAAACACGAGTAAATAAAAGCCATTCTGGATTATTTGTTTTGCATAGGTACGATGGAGTTCGGAAAAACAAGTCCAATGTAACCCAGTCATTTTCATCAGGGAATCAATGGGTTCCTTCATTATTGTCTTGAAATGCCTTTTTGGTTGACACTTCTCGAGTACCATATCAGATAATTAAATATTGTGAAGAATAGCCAAGGAAACAGAAGACTGACAGTATGAAACTCCATTTCTCTGCATAAACTCAAGTTTCAAAAGTTAGGACCAAATAAATGGACAAAAAGCAGATAAAAGATCAGGAGTAAGAGTCAGCTTTTATATTGATTGTAGTTGGTAATGCAGATTTTGTTTGGAAAAATCTAAGACTTCAGGCAAACAAAAGGTGAATGTACCTCTTTCAAGAACACCATTCGCGAGCATTCTGAAACATGCGTAACCATGGACTTGGCCCTCTCTTTTCGACATCCCATTCCTTCGGATACCACGGGAATTGCCACATCATGAAGCATCGTTCTGGATGTGGCATCATGGCGAGGTGCCTTCCATCAGGAGAACAAAGAGCAGCAACCCCCAGCGGAGAACCATTTGGGTTGAAAGGATAAATCTCGGTTATGCTGCCATCATCATCGCAATACCGTAGAGGGGCCAATCTAGACTTAAGAACATTATTTAGAATGCCATCATCGGGGAAGTACGCTCTTCCCTCACCATGAGCAGCCCAAACACCCAATGTACTGCCCTCCATTCCTTTGAACATTATGGCTGGAGATTCTCCAATCGTTACACTTGTAAAGCGGCACTCAAAGCGACCAGATTCGTTGTGAATGAACCTAGGTTGTGACATATCTCCACCGTTACCAAGGGAACCACCAACACTGGCACCAGGCACCCATCCAAGAAGAGCCATGAGCTGACACCCATTGCAAACACCAAGGCTGAAAGTGTCTGGACGGTTGTAGAAATCTTGAAATTGTTGTAGAAGAGGCTGATTAAACCTTATTGTTGCTGACCAACCTTTTGCGGAATCCAGCACATCGGCATAACTAAATCCACCAACAAATACAATTCCATTGAAATCATTTAAAGAAATTTGTCCATGCAAAAGGTCCGACATGGTGATGTCCCAAGGTTCAAATCCAGCAGCATAGAATGCAGCTGACATTTCTCTATCACCATTGCTCCCCTCCTCTCGAATGACAGCTACCTTGGGTTTCAAGGTAGCAGACATCAGCTTTTCATCAGTGAACCTCGGAGTAAAGGATAATCTCCACAAAGGTACGTGTCTGCTCTTCAAGCCTTCCTTCTCCAATTTGACACAAGAAGCCAGCCTTTGAAGACCCTCCAGCTGAAAACTTGTCTCCTCCCACAAGTCCCTAAGGTAGGATGTCTCTTCCTTTAGTTGGTTAATCCCATCAACAGACAACTCTATGGTTGGTGATGCAGTAACATTTCCAATTATCTCCCCAGAGATTCCAGCTGCTTCAAGCCTTTTCTCAACTTTGTTAATATTCTGCGAGCTGACCTCAAGAACGAGACCTAGCTCTTCTGCAAACAGTTCTTGGAGAAGGTTATGGCCCTTGGAACTCAAGTTCAACTGCACACCACAGTTACCAGCAAATGCCATCTCAAGAATACAAACAATAATCCCACCATCACTGATGTCATGGCCGGCAGAAATTAGTCGTTCACTTAGTAGCTCCTGAACAGTCTCAAACACAATTTTCAGGTATAGAACATCATCAAGGTCAGGGCACCCATCACCAACTTGGTCAAACACCTGGGCAAGTGCAGAACCACCTAAGCGACGAAGTCCTTTCGCTAGATCAATGTGTAGAAGAACACCATCATCTCCAAGTTTCAAGTCAGGAGTCACAGTCAGTGTTATATCAGGGCAAGTCACATATGTGCTGATGACCAGGTTACCGGGAGCCTTAACAAGCTCACCGGAAGCATGTGCTGCCATAGAAAGACTATCCTTTCCCCCATCAATGGCTATACCTAGTTGAATCATGGATTCTGACAGAGCCACAGCAGCATCATACATGGCTGCTCCTTCTCCTTCTAGCTTGGCAGCATACATCCAGTTACCGCTAGCCTTCACATCTCCAAGGGATGTAACCTTCGCCCAGACTAAATTTGTCAATGCTTCCCCAACAGCCAACCTTGCCATAGATTTTGGGTTTAATAAACCCTTTATTGGCTGCTCACCTATTGCACAAGCACCACCAGTCAGGTCTGTGTATGTCTGAGAGATAACAGCAACATCAGAAAGAGGAAGTTGGAGGGGACCCACAGTCTGCTGTTGCGCCACAAGTCCAGTCACACACCTGTCAACTTTTGTTGTTAAAAACCGTTTAGAACAAACTGAAGGTAATTTCAAGATCCTTTTCAGGCAATCCATTAATGTAGTGCCAGGGGCAATATCAAGCGGCTCAACCACAGGTGTTACCCGCTTGAACTCAAAGCTTTTTTGGGGCATGTCTCCAAGCACCTTTTCAAGCTCAAGATTCTCAACAGGAGGTGGGGGAGGGAGTCCATTTATCTGGCAATGCTCAACAGCTGAGCTGTCTATCAACATGATTCGCCCACTACCGCTGATGGTACCGATAACAGCCATGGAGACCCTTTCCCTCTTACATACAGACTCCAACAAGCTCCGACTCTCAGGTTTTATTAACAGTGCATCCTGTTCTTGGTACTCTGCACCCCAAATCTCTAAAACTGACATGGTATGATCACCGACTACTATAGAGCGAATGTCAATTTCAGCCCCTTCAGGGTAGATAATTTCTTTCACAACATTACAATTTCCCCCAGCTCCCTGATCATGGATGCTAATGATAGGATTTTTGTCTCCCATTTCAGCACAAGCACGGACTACACGGTATAGCTTCTGTGCCATCTCAGCATCTCCTCGCTGCACCGCATTAAAATCTAGCTCTGCATCATTCTGCCCGCTGACCATGCTCGAGGCCGCGCCACCTCCCATTCCAATCCGATAAGCTGGACCTCCAATCTTGACAACAAGCATGCCCACTTCTGGCTCTCCCTTTGTTATGTGTGAATGATCAATCTGTCCAATTCCTGCACTGAACATAATAGGTTTCAGCCATTCACGCCGCTCACCGCTTGGAAGTCTCATCCCGAAAGTCCTCATGTAGCCCTGAATCAGAGGCTCTCCGAACTTGTTGCCATAGTCAGATGCTCCATCACTTGCATCAATTAAAATATGCAGAGGAGAAGCCAAATTTGATGGGTATGTGAAGGATGGATCTTCCCATGGAGCATAGGCCCCTTCAATATGAAGGTTGCCAACACAATAGCCAGCCGTGGAAGCAACAACAAAGGATCCCCTTCCTGTGGCATGTGTGTCCCTTATGCGGCCTCCAGCACCTGTTTCTGCCCCAGGGTAAGGAGCCACAGCACAAGGAAAGTTATGAGTCTCTGCAGTAAATAATACATCAAGCTCACACGTTAAATTGCATAGTGGAGATGTCAAGCCAGGTGAGGCTGGACGCAATTGGGTTACTGGAAATCCCTTTATTGCACTTGAGTTGTCCTTGAATCCAATAACAGAATTCTTTGGGTTTGCCTTCAAAGTGCTCTTCACAATCTGCATTAATGTTTTGCTCATTGGCTCACCGTCTATAATGAGTTTCCCATTAAAGAACCAGTGCCTGCTATGCTCACTGTTCGATTGAGCAATGTCAAAGAGCTCAACGGTAGTTGGATTCCGTTTGATGTCATCTCTAAAAAGGCGGGTGTAGTACTGAATATCTTGCTCATCGAAAGCAAGTCCCATCTTCAAATTAATTTCTTCCAATGCCTCCCTCCCCCTCTCGATAACTGGAATTACCGTAACAGGCTCTGGTACAGCACTAGAGTGGAATGTCACTAGCCTTTTTGAATAAACACACTCTGTCATTCTATCATGAACAATGGCTGCAAAATCATTAATTTGGCTCTCATCCAGTGGCTTGCTTCCTGTCCTAACACGCAGAAGATATCTTCTTGACCTCTCCATCCGAGTCACTTCTGCCAAAGAGCAAGCCTGGCAGATCGATACAGCATTCGTTGACCAGGCTGTGGTAAAGGACATGCGAGGTCCAACCTCAACGATCATGGCACCAACATTCTTTGAAGCCTCTTTTTCCAGGAAGCTCTCTGCCTGCAAGTTCTCAGGCTCAAATGTTTCTTGAAGAAGCCACTTAAGTATTCTGAGCTGCTCGCCTGACAGCATACCATTCAGACCTACGTTGAAGCACTGCTCAGTTTCTATGTCCACGATGTCAGCAGAAACCCTTATTTGAACCTGCCTCAGCAGCTCCGCCACAGCACTTTCCTGAAGCAGAGGGCGACGGTAGAAGTGCATGATCTCGGGGGCCAGTCCCAATGCATCAGGTTCCTCCACTACCGGGTCCTGTAAGCCCTTTGACCGAACAGCTCTCGGATTCAACAAAAGCGGTGACCTTGGCATCAAGCCTCTGCCAGTGGCCAATCCAGGGAGCTGCCGACGATCAAAACTGCATCGAGTCACATGGCACCTCATACGACGATGATACGTGCGCCAAAGAACACCATTAGACCCTCGCCTTCCCTAAAACAGACAAAAGGGCAGCCTTTAAAACACACACTCGCAATCACATAGCAAGACCTACTGAAGGAGGAACAGGATCAGAGACCCAAATCAAGGATGCCTACCGCAGGAATTGAGGAAGCTTGGAGGCGGAGGAACCCGGTCGCTGTCGTGTCCCCGAGAACCACCATGAGATCACTGCAACAACCAAGATAACAGCTTTCTTGACCAACTAAACCGGGTAAAGCAACAACAAAACATCATGTTTTGATCATAACTACGGCATGTGGGATGAGATGAGACAGGAAAGATTCAAACTTGAGGAAAACGAAGAAAACGAACAGAAATCCCGAGAAGATCAGGAAAAAAGGCGATTGAAAATCTACACGCGAACACACATATGGCGTACCTTTGAAGCGAAGGACGGGAAGCAGGGGGCTGCTGGGGGGGAAGAGGGACGGAGAGGGATACCGGGCGAGTAGGGTTTTTGTTTGTGTTGCGGGTGGGATCTTTTTAGAGGGTGGAAATAAAAATAAATGTAAATAGAAAATAAACAGAAAAGGGGCCCGAAGTGAAACAAAGATGTACAACAATGCGGGGCGAGTGGACCCCTTTGACCACCCACAACTCGGTAAAACAATGTCAAGGAATAAACACCATATCTTTTGGGATTTGATGAAAGGGGACAGGCGGAGCGGAGCGGGGAGCATCCGATAACAGAACGGCGCGAGGGAGGGGGAGGGGGGGAGGGGATATATTTGATTCCCAAAAACACCCCTCGATTTTCCTTTTTTTTTTTTTTTTTTTTTAAGTAGAGTCCTTTTTATCTTTTCACACCATTTGTTTAAATACCAAAATACCCTTATACCATCAGTTCAATCATTTTTGGCTAAATAAAAAAATCAATTTTCCTCGACATAAAATACCAAACTACCTTTGTGACCCTTTAGTTCTGACGAACTGAATCCGGCTCATTTTTTCTTGATATAAATATCAAAAATATGCTTGTGAGTCCTTCTTCTGTTCATTTTTCCTAGGTATAAAGTATCAAACTATCTTTATGAGTTCTCTCGTGACCCTTCAGCTTTAACGTGTGATCATGCTATTATATGTTCTAATAGTAATTGATAACAGAGAGATTTCGTATAGTAGATAAGATTTTATCAACTATACGCGAAAATCTCCTCTTTCACCCTGTATAAATATAGACATCATATAATACTAATTAAAGTATGTTTTTCTTTATCTTTACGATTTCACTCTTCATTCGATTGATATCTCTGTTCTAAGCCTTGCAACAAAGAAGCATTTCTAATACTCTTTTCAAGAAAAACACTCAATAATATATTAGACGAGTCAATCATATCAATCATGATAAAAACAAAGTTAATCATATCAACATGCTGCTTCACAATTCCTTTATGTTCCTAGGAATATACATTTTACTTCGTTAAGTACATTATGCAATTTCATTTAAGTTTTATGTTTGCCAATTTGGTCACATTTCCTATTAGTTTAGTCTTAGTGTGACATTTCAAACTAATGGGGTTTGAAATATGAGTATATATATAACAAGAAGGATGGTATCATTTGTTATGTAAGCATGGTATTGTTAAACAATCTCTTTCCTTTCTGAATTACAAATTGTTTCTGTTAAATCTCTTGTCGAATTAGTGACTACCTAAGCAACATATTCTCTTTGCATAGTATCAACTTTGATTCTTCTTGTTATGTTTCTTCTAATTACAAATCTTCTACATTAAGTTCTATAGTGTTTGTTGTCAATTGGTAAAACTTTAGTGATACTGGTGTGATGCACAATGGGAGGTACAGTAGAATAGAATTCAAAAGAAAATCGATGTACAATTTCTCGAATAGAAAAGGAAGCGAACTAATAAAGCAATTTTGATAAAAATAAAAAATAGCTCACGACTAAATTTAAAATCACAAAGGGATACAGAAAATTCACCATCCAAATAAAATTAAACAATGATATAGATATAGAACTAGAAAATAAAGAACACACCACTTAAGGAAGCATTCAAGAGATACAGAATTTTAAGGAAGCACTCCAAGAGCGCTTCTGTTAAAATATCATTAGTTTCTAAAAGTCTTTTCTAACCCCTAAACATCAAAATAAGTACTAGTGTATCAAACAACCCTTCATGCATAGAGAATTTCGAAATTAAGTGTTTTACAACTGGTAACCAACTTCTTTAATGCATTCCTTGGTCACGAAAAAAAACACCTTGAGATAGTTATATCTTTATATAGGGAATATGCTTATGAGCTGTCATAATTGAGTGTACTGAGTTGAAAACTATAAGGCACCATTGTGGACTGAAAAATATACTATAACATCAGCAAGATCCATATAAATATATTGTAACATACTCCCGTCTTGTACTAAGCCAATTCATTTTTCTATGACATAAAATATCAAAATACCTTTGTAAGTTCTTTCGTGACAGTTTAGTTTTAACAAGTTGAATCAGTTCCTTGAAATAAAATATCAAACTATCTTTGTGAGTTCTCCCGTGACGCTTTAGTTTTAACGAGTGACCTCTCTATTACATGTCCTAGCATAGTGAAATCTCAGTTCCAAGCCCTGCAATAACGTATCATATAAGTATTTTTGATACTCAACCATGATAAAATCAAGACTAATTATATCATCAATCATGCTGCTTCACAATTCCTTTATCTTCCTAGGAATCGACATTTTTTACTTTGTTGAGTATATTATGCAATACAGGTTTTATTTAAGTTTTCTGTTTGTCAATTTGGTCACATTTCCTTTTTTTATGGACTTGCATCTTATTGATGAACTATTAGTTCATCTTATACGTCTTTAGTCTCGACGTGACATTTTATACTTGTGGGGTTTGAAACATGAGTATCTTTGGTAACGCAGGATTGATGACATCAACCATATTTCCAGTGACTGAGGATATGAAGCTATACATTGATATGTAAACATGGTATTGTTAAGCCATCTCTTTTCTTTCTGAATTATAAATTATTTCTCTTAAATGTCTTGTCGATTTATTGACCTAAGCAACGTATTCTCTTTGCATAGCATTAACTTTGATTCTTCTTGTTGTTTTCCCTCTAATCACAAGTCATCTATGTTACGTTCTATATTATTTGTTGTCAAATTGGTAAACCATATAATTATTTGCCGTATATTGTTAAATGATCTCTTAAACCATCATAAGAATACCAGCATTTCATTAAGAATGGCTTACCTTTGGAAACATGCTTAATTGTGATAAGCTATGCTATTAATGTCATCAAATGTCAGTTCATTATTTGATCATCTGTAATTGTAGCTCTCTTTATATCGTTTATTTGCTTACCATTTGATATTTAGATGGTAATTATTGAAGAATAACTATTTAAATCGAGGTGGATAATCAATAGAAATAGATAA
The DNA here is from genome assembly GCF_036884655.1 of Musa acuminata AAA Group. Lineage (NCBI taxonomy): Eukaryota > Viridiplantae > Streptophyta > Magnoliopsida > Zingiberales > Musaceae > Musa > Musa acuminata. The sequence goes on from NC_088338.1 coordinate 35,026,725, forward strand.
ATGACATGTCATTCACGGTAGAAAGTGAAGAATGAAAGAAATAGTATGCTCAAATTATCTGTCCTTTTGCAACAAAATTGGATTCTTGTTATTGGTGAAAGTGCTTCACTACAATTCCACTTTGATAGTAATTATTGTTAATGAATGCCTTTGATCTCAAGCAAGCTGAAATGGAGAACATTTTTAGTGTATATGATTCTAAATATTAATAATTGTAGTTGCAATAATCCCGTACTTGTTTTTTGATCTTTTAAGATAGTATATAACTTATATACGATGGGGTAAAAAAATTTATATACAAACAAATATGACCATATTGGAATACGGGCAAAAAAATTAAACAGAAATCACAATCACATACAATACCAAGATTTACTTGGAAAATCCCTCCAACACGAAAGAAAAAAACCATAAGCCAAAGAAGCAAATCCACTATAAAACTTCAAATGAGTATATAATACATCGATCTTCGATTATCTCGATGTCCCTCTCGAGTAACCTATGACTAAAAATGTTCAGGGTTTATGTGTATAAACGAATTAGTCTCATTATCATGATTTCATCGTGATCCAATTCCTATTGCACAGATCTATGAATATTACAATATATTAGTTAGGCAATATAAAGTGAAAAAATATCATAATAATAATTATTATTATAATAACTAAAGAGACTATGCAGTGTCAAAAGGAGAACCAATTGGCTTTGTATTGAACCTATCTAATACCTTCTCAATGTATTTCTCTAGTGACAACTAAATCTTTTTATTTTTTCTA